>NW_026779019.1:42500-45000 GCF_030144855.1 Hypanus sabinus
CACACACTAACACATACACACACACACTCACACACAGACACTCACACACAGATACACACACACAATCACACAAACACACTCACACACAGACACACACACTCACAGAAACACACACTCACACACAGATACACACACTCACACACACACACGCTCACACAAACAAACAAACACACTCACACACAGACACACACACTCACACACACACACACGCACTCACACACACACACTCACACAAACACACACACAGACACACAGACACACACAGGCACGCCAACTCACACAAACACACACACACACTCACACACACACACTCACACACATATACAGACACTCACACACACACTCACACAAACACACACAGACACACACACACACACACAAACACACACACCCTCACACACACACGCTCACACAAACACACACACGCAAACACTCACACACAGTCACAAAGACACACAGACACACACTCACACATACACACACACACTCACACACAGACACACACACTGACACAAACACACACACAGACACACACACACTCACACACACACACAAAGACACACAGACACACACTCACACACACTCACACACACAAAGACACACAGACACACACTCACACATACACACACACTCACACACAGACACACACACTCACACACACACTTTCACACACACACTCACACAAACACACTCACACACAGATACACACACACACAATCAGACAAACACACACTCACACACAGACACACACTCACACAAATACACTCACACAGACGCACACACTCACACTAACACACACTCTCACACAAACACACAGGCACAGACACACACACACACACTCACTGACACACAGACACACACTCACACACACACTCACACAAACACATACACACACACACTCACTCACTCACACACAGACACACACACTCACACACACACACTCACACACACACTCACACAAACACTCACACATCCACACTCACACAGATACACACACACACAATCACACAAACACACTCACACACAGACACACACACACGCACTCACACACACACTCACACAAACACACACACAGGCACATCAACTCACACATACACTCACACACACACACTCACTCACACACACACCCTCACACACACAGACACTCACTCACACAATCACACAGACACACACACACGCTCACTCACACGCACACACATGCACACACACGCACACACGCAGATACACTCAGAAATACACACACACACTCTCACTCACACACTCACACACATACTCACAGACACACTCTCTCTAACACACAGACACACTCACACACAGACACACACACACACACTCACACACACGCGCGCACAGACACACACAGACACAGACACAGACTCACTCAATCACACACACACTCACACACACACAGACACTCACACACACACACACTCACACACAGATACAGACACACACACACTCACACAAACACACACACACACTCACACAAACACACACACACAGACACACACACTCACACACACAGATTCACACACACACACACACTCACACAAACACACACACTCTCACACACACACTCGCACACAGACACACACACTCACACCAACACACACACAGACACACTCACACACAGACACACACACTCACACACACACTCTCACACACAACCACACACAGATACACACACACAATCACACAAACACACACTCACACACAGACACACACACATACACACACTCACACACAGATACAGACACACACACACTCACACAAACACACACACACAGACACACACACTCACACACACAGATTCACACACTCACACACACACTCACACAAACACACACACTCTCACACACACACTCGCACACAGACACACACACTCACACCAACACACACACAGACACACTCACACACAGACACACACACTCACACACACACTCTCACACACAATCACACACAGATACACACACACAATCACACAAACAGACACTCACACACAGACACACACACATACACACTCACACAAACACACACTCACACACAGATACACACACTCACACTCACACAAACACACACACTCAGACTCACACAAACACACACACACTCACACACGGACGCACACACTCACACTAACACACACTCTCACACAAACACACACGCACAGACACACACACTCACACACGGACAATCACACATACACACTCACACAAACACACACACACTCACACACACACACACTCACTGACACACAGACACACACTCACACACACACTCACACAAACACACACAAACACACACCCTGACACACAGACACACACTCATACACACTCACACACACACACACACTCACTGACACACAGACACACACACTCACACACACACACAGACACACTCAGACTCACACACTCACACAGACACACAGACACACACTCACACATACACACACACACACTCACACACAAACACACACACTCACACACACTCACAGCAACACACA
>NW_026779019.1:50000-82500 GCF_030144855.1 Hypanus sabinus
AGAAACACACACACTCACACACAGATACACACACTCACACACACACGCTCACACAAACACACACACACACAGACACACACACTCTCACACACACACTCACACACCGACACACACACTCACACCAACACACACACAGACACACTCACACACAGACACACCCACTCACACACGCACACACTCACGCACAGACGCACACACTCACACTAACACACACTCTCACACAAACACACACGCACAGACACACACACACACTCACACACAGACAATCACACTTACATACACACTCACACACACTCACTCACACACAGACACACACTCACACAAACACACACAGACACACACACACTCACACAAACACACACGCAGACACACACAGACACACACACTCACACACACACACTCACACAAACACACTCACACACAGATACACACACAATCACACAAACACACACTCACACACAGACACACACACACACACTCAGAGAAACACACACACTCACACACAGATACACACACTCACACAAACACACCCACACACAGACACACACACTCACACACACACACGCACTCACACTCACACAAACACACACACTCACACACAGACACACGCATTCACACAAACACACACACAGACACACACACACAGGCACACCAACTCACACACACACTCACACACACAGACACTCACTCACACACTCACACACACACTCACACAAACACTCACACAAACACACTCACACACAGATACACACACACACAAACACACAAACACACACTCACACACAGACACACACACACTCACAGAAACACACACTCACACACAGATACACACACACGCTCACACAAACACACAAACACACTCACACACAGACACACACACACTCACACACACACACACACACGCACTCACACACACACACACTCACACAAACACACACACAGACACACACACACACACAGGCACACCAACTCACACATACACTCACACACACACTCACACACACACTCTCACACACACAGACACTCACTCACACACAGACACACGGACACACACTCACACATACACACACACACTCACACACAGACACACACACACTCACACACACACTCTCACACACACACTCACACAAACACACAGGCACAGACACACACAAACACACTCACACACAGACACTCACACACACACTCACACAAATACACACACACACTCACACACAGACTCACACACTCACACACACACTCACACAAATACACACACACACTCACTCACACACAGACTCACACACTCACACACACACTCACACACACACAGACACTCACTCACACACAGACACACGGACACACACTCACACATACACACACACACTCACACACAGACACACACACTCACACACACACTCTCACACACACTCTCACACAAACACACAGGCACAGACACACACAAACACACTCACACACAGACACTCACACACACACTCACACAAATACACACACACACTCACTCACACACAGACTCACACACTCACACACACACTCACACAAACTCACACACACTCTCACACACACACTCACACACAGACACACACACACTCACACAAACACACTCACACACAGATACACACACAATCACACACACACTCACACACAGACACACACACTCACACCAACACACACACAGACACACTCACACACAGACACACACACTCACACACGCATACACTCACGCACAGACGCACACACTCACACTAACACACACTCTCACACAAACACACACGCACAGACACACACACAGACAATCACACATACACACACACTCACATACACTCACTCACACACAGACACACACTCACACAAACACACTCACACAAACACACACAGACACACACACACTCACACAAACACACACGCAGACACACACACACACTCACACAAACACACTCACACACAGATACACACACAATCACACAAACACACACTCACACAAACACACACACACACTCACATACACACACGCAGACACACACAGACACACACTCACACACACACTCACACAAACACACTCACACACAGATACACAGACACACACTCAGAGAAACACACACACTCACACACACACTCACACAAACACTCACACACAGATACACACACTCACACACACACGCTCACACAAACACACACACACACAGACACACACACTCTCACACACACACTCACACACAGACACACACACTCACACCAACACACACACAGACACACTCACACACAGACACACACACTCACACACGCACACACTCACGCACAGACGCACACACTCACACTAACACACACTCTCACAGAAACACACACGCACAGACACACACACACTCACACACAGACAATCACACATACACACACACTCACACACACTCACTCACACACAGACACACACTCACACAAACACACTCACACAAACACACACAGACACACACACACACTCACACAAACACACACGCAGACGCACACACACACACTCACATACACACACGCAGACACACACAGACACACACACTCACACACACACACTCACACAAACACACTAACACACAGATACACACACAATCACACAAACACACGCTCACACAAACACACACACACTCACATACACACACGCAGACACACACAGACACAGACACTCACACAAACACACTCACACACAGATACACACACAATCACACAAACACACACTCACACACAGACACACACACACTCAGAGAAACACACACACTCACACACAGTTACACACACTCACACACACACGCTCACACAAACACACACACACACAGACACACTCACACACACACACGCACTCACACTCACACACACCCTCACACACACAGCACTCACTCACACACTCACACACTCACACACATGCACACACAGATTCACACATACACACTCACACACACACTCACACACACACGCACACACACAGACACACACACAAACACACACACACACTCACATACACACACAGACACACTCTCACACACTGACACACACACTCACAGAAACTCACACACTCACACACAGACACACACAGTCACACACGCACACACAGACACAGACACACACTCACACATACACACACACAGACACACACTCACACATACACACACACACTCACACACAGACACACACACTCACACACACTCTCACACACACACTCACACAAACACACTCACACACAGATACACACACAATCACACAAACACACACTCACACACACACACACACACACTCAGAGAAACACACACACACACACACACAGATACACACACTGACACACACACGCTCACACAAACACACACACACAGACACACACACTCACACACACACACGCACTCACACTCACACAAACACACACACTCACACACAGACACACGCATTCACACAAACACACACACAGACACACACACACAGGCACACTCACACTCACAGAAACACACAGTCACACACAGATACACACACACACACGCTCACACAAACACACAAACACACTCACACACAGACACACACACACTCACACACACACTCTCACACACACAGACACTCACTCACACAGACACACGGACACACACTCATACATACACACACACACTAACACACAGACACACACACTCACACACACACTCACACACACTCACACAAACACACAGGCACAGACACACACAAACACACTCACACACAGACACTCACACACACACTCACACAAATACACACTCACACGCAGACACACACAGACACACACACTCACACACACACACTCACACAAACACACTCACACACAGATACACAGACACACACTCAGAGAAACACACACACTCACACACAGATACACACACTCACACACACACGATCACACAAACACACACACACATAGACACACACACTCTCACACACACACTCACACACAGACACACACACTCACACCAACACACACACAGACACACTCACACACAGACACACCCACTCACACACGCACACACTCACGCACAGACGCACACACTCACACTAACACACACTCTCACACAAACACACACGCACAGACACACACACACACTCACACACAGACAATCACACATACATACACACTCACACACACTCACTCACACACAGACACACACTCACACAAACACACTCACACAAACACACACAGACACACACACACTCACACAAACACACACGCAGACACACACAGACACACACACTCACACACACACACTCACACAAACACACTCACACACAGATACACACACAATCACACAAACACACACTCACACACAGACACACACACACTCAGAGAAACACACACACTCACACACAGATACACACACTCACACAAACACACACACACAGACACACACACTCACACACACACACGCACTCACACTCACACAAACACACACACTCACACACAGACACACGCATTCACACAAACACACACAGACACACACACACAGGCACACCAACTCACACACACACTCACACACACAGACACTCACTCACACACTCACACACTCACACACACACTCACACAAACACTCACACAAACACACTCACACACAGATACACACACACACAAACACACAAACACACACTCACACACAGACACACACACACTCACAGAAACACACACTCACACACAGATACACACACACACACGCTCACACAAACACACAAACACACTCACACACAGACACACACACACTCACACACACACACACACGCACTCACACACACACACACACTCACACAAACACACACACAGACACACACACACACAGGCACACCAACTCACACATACACTCACACACACACTCACACACACACTCTCACACACACAGACACTCACTCACACACAGACACACGGACACACACTCACACATACACACACACACTCACACACAGACACACACACACACACTCACACACACACTCTCACACACACACTCACACAAACACACAGGCACAGCCACACACAAACACACTCACACACAGACACTCACACACACACTCACACAAATACACACACACACTCACTCACACACAGACTCACACACTCACACACACACTCACACAAATACACACACACACTCACTCACACACAGACTCACACACTCACACACACACTCACACACACACTCTCACACACACAGACACTCACTCACACACAGACACACGGACACACACTCACACATACACACACACACTCACACACAGACACACACACTCACACACACACTCTCACACACACTCTCACACAAACACACAGGCATAGACACACACAAACACACTCACACACAGACACTCACACACACACTCACACGAATACACACACACACTCACTCACACACAGACTCACACACTCACACTCACACTCACACAAACTCACACACACTCTCACACACACACTCACACACAGACACACACACTCACACCAACACACTCACAGACACACACACACTCACACACAGATACACACACACAATCACACACTCACACACAGACACACACACTCACACAAACACACTCACACACAGATACACACACAATCACACACACACTCACACACAGACACACTCACACACAGACACACACACTCACACACGCATACACTCACGCACAGACGCACACACTCACACTAACACACACTCTCACACAAACACACACGCACAGACACACACACAGACACTCACACACAGACAATCACACATACACACACACTCACACACACTCACTCACACACAGACACACACTCACACAAACACACTCACACAAACACACACAGACACACACACACTCACACAAACACACACGCAGACACACACACACACTCACACAAACACACTCACACACAGATACACACACAATCACACAAACACACACTCACACAAACACACACACACACTCACATACACACACGCAGACACACACAGACACACACACTCACACACACACTCACACAAACACTCACACAAACACACTCACACACAGATACACAGACACACACTCAGAGAAACACACACACTCACACACACACTCACACAAACACTCACACAAACACTCACACACAGATACACACACTCACACACACACGCTCACACAAACACACACACACACAGACACACACACTCTCACACACACACTCACACACAGACACACACACTCACACCAACACACACACAGACACACTCACACACAGACACACACACTCACACACTCACGCACAGACGCACACACTCACACTAACACACACACTCACAGAAACACACACGCACAGACACACACACACTCACACACAGACAATCACACATACACACACACTCACACACACTCACTCACACACAGACACACACTCACACAAACACACTCACACAAACACACACAGACACACACACACTCACACAAACACACACGCAGACGCACACACACACACTCACATACACACACGCAGACACACACAGACACACACACTCACACACACACACTCACACAAACACACTAACACACAGATACACACACAATCACACAAACACACACTCACACAAACACACACACACTCTCATACACACACGCAGACACACACAGACACACACACTCACACAAACACACTCACACACACAATCACACAAACACACACTCACACACAGACACACACACACTCAGAGAAACACACACACTCACACACAGTTACACACACTCACACACACACGCTCACACAAACACACACACACACAGACACACACACTCACGCACACACACGCACTCACACTCACACACACCCTCACACACAGACACTCACACACTCACACACTCACACACACACTCACACAAATACACACTCACACGCAGACACACACAGACACACACACTCACACACACACACTCACACAAACACACTCACACACAGATACACAGACACACACTCAGAGAAACACACACACTCACACACAGATACACACACTCACACACACACGCTCACACAAACACACACACACAGACACACACACTCTCACACACACACTCACACACAGACACACACACTCACACCAACACACACACAGACACACTCACACACAGACACACCCACTCACACACGCACACACTCACGCACAGACGCACACACTCACACTAACACACACTCTCACACAAACACACACGCACAGACACACACACACACTCACACACAGACAATCACACATACATACAAACACACACACACTCACTCACACACAGACACACACTCACACAAACACACTCACACAAACACACACAGACACACACACACTCACACAAACACACACGCAGACACACACAGACACACACACTCACACACACACACTCACACAAACACACTCACACACAGATACACACACAATCACACAAACACACACTCACACACAGACACACACACACACTCAGAGAAACACACACACTCACACACAGATACACACACTCACACAAACACACACACACAGACACACACACTCACACACACACACGCACTCACACTCACACAAACACACACACTCACACAGACACACGCATTCACACAAACACACACAGACACACACACACAGGCACACCAACTCACACACACACTCACACACACAGACACTCACTCACACACTCACACACACACTCACACAAACACTCACACAAACACACTCACACACAGATACACACACACACAAACACACAAACACACACTCACACACAGACACACACACACTCACAGAAACACACACTCACACACAGATACACACACACACACGCTCACACAAACACACAAACACACTCACACACAGACACACACACACTCACACACACACACACACACGCACTCACACACACACACACTCACACAAACACACACACAGACACACACACACACAGGCACACCAACTCACACATACACTCACACACACACTCACACACACACTCTCACACACACAGACACTCACTCACACACAGACACACGGAAACACACTCACACATACACACACACACTCACACACAGACACACACACACTCACACACACACTCTCACACACACACTCACACAAACACAGGCACAGACACTCACAAACAATCTCACACACAGACACTCACACACACACTCACACAAATACACACACACACTCACTCACACACAGACTCACACACTCACACACACACTCACACAAATACACACACACACTCACTCACACACAGACTCACACACTCACACACACTCACACACACACTCTCACACACACAGACACTCACTCACACACAGACACACGGACACACACTCACACATACACACACACACTCACACACAGACACACACACTCACACACACACTCTCACACAAACACACAGGCATAGACACACACAAACACACTCACACACAGACACTCACACACACACTCACACAAATACACACACACACTCACTCACACACAGACTCACACACTCACACACACACTCACACAAACTCACACACACTCTCACACACACACTCACACACAGACACACACACTCACACCAACACACTCACAGACACACACACACTCACACACAGATACACACACACAATCACACACTCACACACAGACACACACACACTCACACAAACACACTCACACACAGATACACACACAATCACACACACACTCACACACAGACACACTCACACACAGACACACACACTCACACACGCATACACTCACGCACAGACGCACACACTCACACTAACACACACTCTCACACAAACACACACGCACAGACACACACAGACACTCACACACAGACAATCACACATACACACACACTCACACACACTCACTCACACACAGACACACACTCACACAAACACACTCACACAAACACACACAGACACACACACACTCACACAAACACACACGCAGACACACACACACACTCACACAAACACACTCACACACAGATACACACACAATCACACAAACACACACTCACACAAACACACACACACACTCACATACACACACGCAGACACACACAGACACACACACTCACACACACACTCACACAAACACTCACACAAACACACTCACACACAGATACAGACACACACTCAGAGAAACACACACACTCACACACACACTCACACAAACACTCACACACAGATACACACACTCACACACACACGCTCACACAAACACACACACACACAGACACACACACTCTCACACACACACTCACACACAGACACACACACTCACACCAACACACACACAGACACACTCACACACAGACACACACACTCACACACGCACACACTCACGCACAGACGCACACACTCACACTAACACACACTCTCACAGAAACACACACGCACAGACACACACACACACTCACACACAGACAATCACACATACACACACACTCACACACACTCACTCACACACAGACACACACTCACACAAACACACTCACACAAACACACACAGACACACACACACACTCACACAAACACACACGCAGACGCACACACACACACTCACATACACACACGCAGACACACACACTCACACACACACACTCACACAAACACACTAACACACAGATACACACACAATCACACAAACACACACTCACACACACACACACTCACATACACACACGCAGACACACACAGACACACACACTCACACAAACACACTCACACACACAATCACACAAACACACACTCACACACAGACACACACACACTCAGAGAAACACACACACTCACACACAGTTACACACACTCACACACACACGCTCACACAAACACACACACACACACAGACACACACACTCACGCACACACACGCACTCACACTCACACACACCCTCACACACACAGACACTCACTCACACACTCACACACTCACACACACACTCACACAAACACTCACACACACACTCACACACAGACAATCACACATACACACACACTCACACACACTCACTCACACACAGACACACACTCACACAAACACACTCACACAAACACACACAGACACACACACACACTCACACAAACACACACGCAGACACACACACACACACTCACATACACACACGCAGACACACACAGACACACACACTCACACACACACACTCACACACAGATACACACACAATCACACAAACACACACTCACACACACAGACACACACACTCACACACACAAACTCACACGAACACTCACACAAACACACTCACACACAGACACACACACACACTCAGAGAAACACACACACTCACACACAGATACACACACCCACTCACACACGCTCACACAAACACACACACACACAGACACACACACTCACACACAGACACACGCATTCACACAAACACACACACAGACACACACACACAGGCACACCAACTCACACATACACTCACACACACACTCACACACACACCCTCACAACACAGACACTCACTCACACACTCACACAAACACTCAAACAAACACACTCACACACAGATACACACACACAGAATCACACAAACACACACTCACACACAGACACACACACACTCACAGAAACACACACTCACACACAGATACACACACACACACACGCTCACACAAACACACAAACACACTCACACACAGACACACACACACTCACACACACACACACACGCACTCACACACACACACACACACTCACACAAACACACACAGACACACACACACACAGGCACACCAACTCACACATACACTCACACACACACTCACACACACACCCTCACACACACAGACAATCACTCACACACAGACACACGGACACACACTCACACATACACACACACACTCACGCACAGACACACACACTCACACACACACTCTCACACACACACACACACAAACACACTCACACACAAACACAGACACACACTAACACACTCACACTAACACACACTCTCACACAAACACACAGACACACACAAACACACTCACACAAAGACACTCACACACACACTCACACAAATACACACACACACTCACTCACACACAGACTCACACACTCACACACACACTCACACAAACTCACACACACTCTCACACACACACTCACACACAGACACACACACTCACAACAACACACTCACAGACACACACACACACTCACACACACACTCTCACACACTCACACACAGATACACACACACAATCGCACAAACACACACTCACACAGACACACACACACTCACACAAGCACACTCACACACAGATACACACACACAATCACACACACACTCACACACAGACACACACACTCACACCAACACACACACAGACACACTCACACACAGACACACACACTCACACACGCACACACTCACGCACAGACGCACACACTCACACTAACACACTCTCTCACACAAACACACACGCACAGACACACACACACACTCACACACAGACAATCACACATACACACACACTCACACACTCTCACTCACACACAGACACACACTCACACAAACACACTCACACAAACACACACAGACACACACACTCACACAAACACACACGCAGACACACACACACACACACTCACACACAGACACACACACTCACAAACACACTCTCACACACACACTCACACACACACACACACACACTCACACACACACTCTCACACACTCACACACAGATACACACACACAATCGCACAAACACACACTCACACAGACACACACACACTCACACAAGCACACTCACACACAGATACACACACACAATCACACACACACTCACACACAGACACACACACTCACACCAACACACACACAGACACACTCACACACAGACACACACACTCACACACGCACACACTCACGCACAGACGCACACACTCACACTAACACACTCTCTCACACAAACACACACGCACAGACACACACACACACTCACACACAGACAATCACACATACACACACACTCACACACACTCACTCACACACAGACACACACTCACACAAACACACTCACACAAACACACACAGACACACACACACACTCACACAAACACACACGCAGACACACACACACACTCACACACAGACACACACTCACACAAACACACTCACACACAGATACACACACAATCACACATACACACACTCACACAAACACACACACACTCACATACACACACGCAGACACACACAGACACACACACTCACACACTCACACTCACACAAACACTCACACAAATACTCACACACCTATACACACACACACACTCAGAGAAACACACACACTCACACACAGACACACACATTCACACACGCACACACTCACGCACAGACGCACACACTCACACTAACACACTCTCACACAAACACACGCACAGACACACACACACACTCACACACAGACAATCACACATACACACACACTCACACACACTCACTCACACACAGGCACACACTCACACAAACACACTCACACAAACACACACAGACACACACACACACTCACACAAACACACACGCAGACACTCACACACACTCACATACACACACGCAGACACACACACTCACACACACACTCACACAAACACACTCACACACACAATCACACAAACACACACTCACACAAACACACACACACACACTCACATACACACACGCAGACACACACAGACACACACACTCACACACACACACTCACACGAACACTCACACAAACACACTCACACACAGATACACACACAATCACACAAACACACACTCACACACAGACACACACACACTCAGAGAAACACACACACTGACACACAGATACACACACCCACACACACACGCTCACACAAACACACACACACACACACACAGACACACACACTCACACACACACACGCACACACTCACACAAACACACACACAGACACACACACACAGGCACACCAACTCACACATACACTCACACACACACCCTCACACACACAGACACTCACTCACACACTCACACACTCACACACACACTCACACAAACACTCACACAAACACACTCAC
The DNA here is from genome assembly GCF_030144855.1 of Hypanus sabinus. Classification (NCBI taxonomy): domain Eukaryota; kingdom Metazoa; phylum Chordata; class Chondrichthyes; order Myliobatiformes; family Dasyatidae; genus Hypanus; species Hypanus sabinus. The sequence continues at coordinate 63,093 of NW_026779019.1, forward strand.
ACAAACACACACAGACACACACACACTCACACAAACACACACGCAGACACACACAGACACACACACTCACACACACACACTCACACAAACACACTCACACAAACACACAAACACACTCACACACAGACACACACACTCACACACAGACACACACACACTCACACAAACACACACACACACAGATACACACACACAATCACACACACACTCACACACACAGACAAACACACTCACACCAACACACTCACAGACACACCCACACACTCACACACACACTCTCACACACACTCACACACAGATACACACACACAATCACACAAACACACACTCACACACAGACACACACACACTCACACAAACACACACACACACAGATACACACACACAATCACACACACACTCACACACAGACACACACACTCACACCAACACACACACAGACACACTCATACACAGTCACACACACTCACACACGCACACACTCACGCACAGACGCACACACTCACACTAACACACACTCTCACACAAACACACACGCACAGACACACACACACACTCACACGCAGACAATCACACATACACACACACTCACACACACTCACTCACACACAGACACACACTCACACAAACACACTCACACAAACACACACAGACACACACACACTCACACAAACACACACGCAGACACACACACACACTCACACAAACACACTCACACACAGATACACACAGAATCACACAAACACACACACACACAAACACACACACACACTCACATACACACACGCAGACACACACAGACACACACACTCACACACACACACTCACACAAACACTCACACAAACACACTCACACACAGATACACAGACACACACTCAGAGAAACACACACACTCACACACAGATACACACACTCACACACACACGCTCACACAAACACACACACACACAGTCACACACACTCTCACACACACACTCACACACAGACACACACACTCACACCAACACACACAGACACACTCACACAGACACACACACTCACACACGCACACACTCACGCAAAGACGCACACACTCACACTAACACACACTCTCACACAAACACACACGCACAGACACACACACACACTCACACACAGACAATCACACATACACACACACTCACACACACTCACTCACACACAGACACACACTCACACAAACACACTCACACAAACACACAGAGACACACACACACACTCACACAAACACACACGCAGACACACACACACACTCACATACACACACGCAGACACACACAGACACACACACTCACACACACACACTCACACAAACACACTCACACACAGATACACACACAATCACACAAACACACACTCACACAAACACACACAGACTCACATACACACACGCAGACACACACAGACACACACTCACTCACACAAACACTCACACAAACACACTCACACACAGATACACACACAATCACACAAACACACACTCACACACAGACACACACACACACTCAGAGAAACACACACACACACAGATACACACACTCACACACACACGCTCACACAAACACACACACACAGACACACACACTCACACACACACACGCACTCACACTCACACAAACACACACACTCACACACAGACACACGCATTCACACAAACACACACAGAGACACACACACAGGCACACTCACACTCACAGAAACACACACTCACACACAGATACACACACACACACGCTCACACAAACACACAAACACACTCACACACAGACACACACACACTCACACACACACACGCACTCACACACACACACACACACTCACACAAACACACACACAGACACACACACACACACAGGCACACCAACTCACACATACACTCACACACACACTCACACACACACTCTCACACACACAGACACTCACTCACACACAGACACACGGACACACACTCATACATACACACACACACTAACACACAGACACACACACTCACACACACACTCTCACACACACACTCACACAAACACACAGGCACAGACACACACAAACACACTCACACACAGACACTCACACACACACTCACACAAATACACACTCACACGCAGACACACACAGACACACACACTCACACACACACTCACACAAACACACTCACACACAGATACACAGACACACACTCAGAGAAACACACACACTCACACACAGATACACACACTCACACACACACGCTCACACAAACACACACACACACAGACACACACACTCTCACACACACACTCACACACCGACACACACACTCACACCAACACACACACAGACACACTCACACACAGACACACCCACTCACACACGCACACACTCACGCACAGACGCACACACTCACACTAACACACACTCTCACACAAACACACACGCACAGACACACACACACACTCACACACAGACAATCACACATACATACACACTCACACACACTCACTCACACACAGACACACACTCACACAAACACACTCACACAAACACACACAGACACACACACACTCACACAAACACACACGCAGACACACACAGACACACACACTCACACACACACACTCACACAAACACACTCACACACAGATACACACACAATCACACAAACACACACTCACACACAGACACACACACACACACTCAGAGAAACACACACACTCACACACAGATACACACACTCACACAAACACACCCACACACAGACACACACACTCACACACACACACGCACTCACACTCACACAAACACACACACTCACACACAGACACACGCATTCACACAAACACACACACAGACACACACACACAGGCACACCAACTCACACACACACTCACACACACAGACACTCACTCACACACTCACACACACACTCACACAAACACTCACACAAACACACTCACACACAGATACACACACACACAAACACACAAACACACACTCACACACAGACACACACACACTCACAGAAACACACACTCACACACAGATACACACACACGCTCACACAAACACACAAACACACTCACACACAGACACACACACACTCACACACACACACACACACGCACTCACACACACACACACTCACACAAACACACACACAGACACACACACACACACAGGCACACCAACTCACACATACACTCACACACACACTCACACACACACTCTCACACACACAGACACTCACTCACACACAGACACACGGACACACACTCACACATACACACACACACTCACACACAGACACACACACACTCACACACACACTCTCACACACACACTCACACAAACACACAGGCACAGACACACACAAACACACTCACACACAGACACTCACACACACACTCACACAAATACACACACACACTCACACACAGACTCACACACTCACACACACACTCACACAAATACACACACACACTCACTCACACACAGACTCACACACTCACACACACACTCACACACACACAGACACTCACTCACACACAGACACACGGACACACACTCACACATACACACACACACTCACACACAGACACACACACTCACACACACACTCTCACACACACTCTCACACAAACACACAGGCACAGACACACACAAACACACTCACACACAGACACTCACACACACACTCACACAAATACACACACACACTCACTCACACACAGACTCACACACTCACACACACACTCACACAAACTCACACACACTCTCACACACACACTCACACACAGACACACACACTCACACCAACACACTCACAGACACACACACACTCACACACAGATACACACACACAATCACACACTCACACACAGACACACACACACTCACACAAACACACTCACACACAGATACACACACAATCACACACACACTCACACACAGACACACACACTCACACCAACACACACACAGACACACTCACACACAGACACACACACTCACACACGCATACACTCACGCACAGACGCACACACTCACACTAACACACACTCTCACACAAACACACACGCACAGACACACACACAGACACTCACACACAGACAATCACACATACACACACACTCACATACACTCACTCACACACAGACACACACTCACACAAACACACTCACACAAACACACACAGACACACACACACTCACACAAACACACACGCAGACACACACACACACTCACACAAACACACTCACACACAGATACACACACAATCACACAAACACACACTCACACAAACACACACACACACTCACATACACACACGCAGACACACACAGACACACACACTCACACACACACTCACACAAACACTCACACAAACACACTCACACACAGATACACAGACACACACTCAGAGAAACACACACACTCACACACACACTCACACAAACACTCACACACAGATACACACACTCACACACACACGCTCACACAAACACACACACACACAGACACACACACTCTCACACACACACTCACACACAGACACACACACTCACACCAACACACACACAGACACACTCACACACAGACACACACACTCACACACGCACACACTCACGCACAGACGCACACACTCACACTAACACACACTCTCACAGAAACACACACGCACAGACACACACACACTCACACACAGACAATCACACATACACACACACTCACACACACTCACTCACACACAGACACACACTCACACAAACACACTCACACAAACACACACAGACACACACACACACTCACACAAACACACACGCAGACGCACACACACACACTCACATACACACACGCAGACACACACAGACACACACACTCACACACACACACTCACACAAACACACTAACACACAGATACACACACAATCACACAAACACACACTCACACAAACACACACACACTCACATACACACACGCAGACACACACAGACACAGACACTCACACAAACACACTCACACACAGATACACACACAATCACACAAACACACACTCACACACAGACACACACACACTCAGAGAAACACACACACTCACACACAGTTACACACACTCACACACACACGCTCACACAAACACACACACACACAGACACACTCACACACACAGCACTCACTCACACACTCACACACTCACACACATGCACACACAGATTCACACATACACACTCACACACACACTCACACACACACGCACACACACAGACACACACACAAACACACACACACACTCACATACACACACAGACACACTCTCACACACTGACACACACACTCACAGAAACTCACACACTCACACACAGACACACACAGTCACACACGCACACACAGACACAGACACACACTCACACATACACACACACAGACACACACTCACACATACACACACACACTCACACACAGACACACACACTCACACACACTCTCACACACACACTCACACAAACACACTCACACACAGATACACACACAATCACACAAACACACACTCATACACACACACTCAGAGAAACACACACACACACACACAGATACACACACTGACACACACACGCTCACACAAACACACACACACAGACACACACACTCACACACACACACACGCACTCACACTCACACAAACACACACACTCACACACAGACACACGCATTCACACAAACACACACACAGACACACACACACAGGCACACTCACACTCACAGAAACACACAGTCACACACAGATACACACACACACACGCTCACACAAACACACAAACACACTCACACACAGACACACACACACTCACACACACACTCTCACACACACAGACACTCACTCACACAGACACACGGACACACACTCATACATACACACACACACTAACACACAGACACACACACTCACACACACACTCACACACACTCACACAAACACACAGGCACAGACACACACAAACACACTCACACACAGACACTCACACACACACTCACACAAATACACACTCACACGCAGACACACACAGACACACACACTCACACACACACACTCACACAAACACACTCACACACAGATACACAGACACACACTCAGAGAAACACACACACTCACACACAGATACACACACTCACACACACACGATCACACAAACACACACACACATAGACACACACACTCTCACACACACACTCACACACAGACACACACACTCACACCAACACACACACAGACACACTCACACACAGACACACCCACTCACACACGCACACACTCACGCACAGACGCACACACTCACACTAACACACACTCTCACACAAACACACACGCACAGACACACACACACACTCACACACAGACAATCACACATACATACACACTCACACACACTCACTCACACACAGACACACACTCACACAAACACACTCACACAAACACACACAGACACACACACACTCACACAAACACACACGCAGACACACACAGACACACACACTCACACACACACACTCACACAAACACACTCACACACAGATACACACACAATCACACAAACACACACTCACACACAGACACACACACACTCAGAGAAACACACACACTCACACACAGATACACACACTCACACAAACACACACACACAGACACACACACTCACACACACACACGCACTCACACTCACACAAACACACACACTCACACACAGACACACGCATTCACACAAACACACACAGACACACACACACAGGCACCAACTCACACACACACTCACACACACAGACACTCACTCACACACTCACACACTCACACACACACTCACACAAACACTCACACAAACACACTCACACACAGATACACACACACACAAACACACAAACACACACTCACACACAGACACACACACACTCACAGAAACACACACTCACACACAGATACACACACACACACGCTCACACAAACACACAAACACACTCACACACAGACACACACACACTCACACACACACACACACGCACTCACACACACACACACTCACACAAACACACACACAGACACACACACACACAGGCACACCAACTCACACATACACTCACACACACACTCACACACACACTCTCACACACACAGACACTCACTCACACACAGACACACGGACACACACTCACACATACACACACACACTCACACACAGACACACACACACTCACACACACACTCTCACACACACACTCACACAAACACACAGGCACAGCCACACACAAACACACTCACACACAGACACTCACACACACACTCACACAAATACACACACACACTCACTCACACACAGACTCACACACTCACACACACACTCACACAAATACACACACACACTCACTCACACACAGACTCACACACTCACACACACACTCACACACACACTCTCACACACACAGACACTCACTCACACACAGACACACGGACACACACTCACACATACACACACACACTCACACACAGACACACACACTCACACACACACTCTCACACACACTCTCACACAAACACACAGGCATAGACACACACAAACACACTCACACACAGACACTCACACACACACTCACACGAATACACACACACACTCACTCACACACAGACTCACACACTCACACACACACTCACACAAACTCACACACACTCTCACACACACACTCACACACAGACACACACACTCACACCAACACACTCACAGACACACACACACTCACACACAGATACACACACACAATCACACACTCACACACAGACACACACACTCACACAAACACACTCACACACAGATACACACACAATCACACACACACTCACACACAGACACACTCACACACAGACACACACACTCACACACGCATACACTCACGCACAGACAATCACACATACACACACACTCACACACACTCACTCACACACAGACACACACTCACACAAACACACTCACACAAACACACACAGACACACACACACTCACACAAACACACACGCAGACACACACACACACTCACACAAACACACTCACACACAGATACACACACAATCACACAAACACACACTCACACAAACACACACACACACTCACATACACACACGCAGACACACACAGACACACACACTCACACACACACTCACACAAACACTCACACAAACACACTCACACACAGATACACAGACACACACTCAGAGAAACACACACACTCACACACACACTCACACAAACACTCACACAAACACTCACACACAGATACACACACTCACACACACACGCTCACACAAACACACACACACACAGACACACACACTCTCACACACACACTCACACACAGACACACACACTCACACCAACACACACACAGACACACTCACACACAGACACACACACTCACACACGCACACACTCACGCACAGACGCACACACTCACACTAACACACACACTCACAGAAACACACACGCACAGACACACACACACACTCACACACAGACAATCACACATACACACACACTCACACACACTCACTCACACACAGACACACACTCACACAAACACACTCACACAAACACACACAGACACACACACACACTCACACAAACACACACGCAGACGCACACACACACACTCACATACACACACGCAGACACACACAGACACACACACTCACACACACACACTCACACAAACACACTAACACACAGATACACACACAATCACACAAACACACACTCACACAAACACACACACACTCACATACACACACGCAGACACACACAGACACACACACTCACACAAACACACTCACACACACAATCACACAAACACACACTCACACACAGACACACACACACTCAGAGAAACACACACACTCACACACAGTTACACACACTCACACACACACGCTCACACAAACACACACACACACAGACACACACACTCACGCACACACACGCACTCACACTCACACACACCCTCACACACACAGACACTCACACACTCACACACTCACACACACACTGACACAAATACACACTCACACGCAGACACACACAGACACACACACTCACACACACACACTCACACAAACACACTCACACACAGATACACAGACACACACTCAGAGAAACACACACACTCACACACAGATACACACACTCACACACACACGCTCACACAAACACACACACACAGACACACACACTCTCACACACACACTCACACACAGACACACACACTCACACCAACACACACACAGACACACTCACACACAGACACACCCACTCACACACGCACACACTCACGCACAGACGCACACACTCACACTAACACACACTCTCACACAAACACACACGCACAGACACACACACACACTCACACACAGACAATCACACATACATACAAACACACACACACTCACTCACACACAGACACACACTCACACAAACACACTCACACAAACACACACACTCACACAAACACACACGCAGACACACACAGACACACACACTCACACACACACACTCACACAAACACACTCACACACAGATACACACACAATCACACAAACACACACTCACACACAGACACACACACACACACTCAGAGAAACACACACACTCACACACAGATACACACACTCACACAAACACACACACACAGACACACACACTCACACACACACACGCACTCACACTCACACAAACACACACACTCACACACAGACACACGCATTCACACAAACACACACAGACACACACACACAGGCACACCAACTCACACACACACTCACACACACAGACACTCACTCACACACTCACACACTCACACACACACTCACACAAACACTCACACAAACACACTCACACACAGATACACACACACAAACACACAAACACACACTCACACACAGACACACACACACTCACAGAAACACACACTCACACACAGATACACACACACACACGCTCACACAAACACACAAACACACTCACACACAGACACACACACACTCACACACACACACACACACGCACTCACACACACACACACTCACACAAACACACACACAGACACACACACACACAGGCACACCAACTCACACATACACTCACACACACACTCACACACACACTCTCACACACACAGACACTCACTCACACACAGACACACGGAAACACACTCACACATACACACACACACTCACACACAGACACACACACACTCACACACACACTCTCACACACACACTCACACAAACACAGGCACAGACACTCACAAACAATCTCACACACAGACACTCACACACACACTCACACAAATACACACACACACTCACTCACACACAGACTCACACACTCACACACACACTCACACAAATACACACACACACTCACTCACACACAGACTCACACACTCACACACACTCACACACACACTCTCACACACACAGACACTCACTCACACACAGACACACGGACACACACTCACACATACACACACACACTCACACACAGACACACACACTCACACACACACTCTCACACAAACACACAGGCATAGACACACACAAACACACTCACACACAGACACTCACACACACACTCACACAAATACACACACACACTCACTCACACACAGACTCACACACTCACACACACACTCACACAAACTCACACACACTCTCACACACACACTCACACACAGACACACACACTCACACCAACACACTCACAGACACACACACACTCACACACAGATACACACACACAATCACACACTCACACACAGACACACACACACTCACACAAACACACTCACACACAGATACTCACACAATCACACACACACTCACACACAGACACACTCACACACAGACACACACACTCACACACGCATACACTCACGCACAGACGCACACACTCACACTACACACACTCTCACACAAACACACACGCACAGACACACACAGACACTCACACACAGACAATCACACATACACACACACTCACACACACTCACTCACACACAGACACACACTCACACAAACACACTCACACAAACACACACAGACACACACACACTCACACAAACACACACGCAGACACACACACACTCACATACACACACGCAGACACACACAGACACACACACTCACACACACACACTCACACAAACACACTCACACACAGATACACACACAATCACACAAACACACACTCACACAAACACACACACACACTCACATACACACACGCAGACACACACAGACACACACACTCACACACACACTCTCACACACACAGACACTCACTCACACACAGACACACGGACACACACTCACACATACACACACACACTCACACACAGACACACACACACTCACACACACACTCTCACACACACACTCACACAAACACACAGGCACAGCCACACACAAACACACTCACACACAGACACTCACACACACACTCACACAAATACACACACACACTCACTCACACACAGACTCACACACTCACACACACACTCACACAAATACACACACACACTCACTCACACACAGACTCACACACTCACACACACACTCACACACACACTCTCACACACACAGACACTCACTCACACACAGACACACGGACACACACTCACACATACACACACACACTCACACACAGACACACACACTCACACACACACTCTCACACACACTCTCACACAAACACACAGGCATAGACACACACAAACACACTCACACACAGACACTCACACACACACTCACACGAATACACACACACACTCACTCACACACAGACTCACACACTCACACACACACTCACACAAACTCACACACACTCTCACACACACACTCACACACAGACACACACACTCACACCAACACACTCACAGACACACACACACTCACACACAGATACACACACACAATCACACACTCACACACAGACACACACACTCACACAAACACACTCACACACAGATACACACACAATCACACACACACTCACACACAGACACACTCACACACAGACACACACACTCACACACGCATACACTCACGCACAGACGCACACACTCACACTAACACACACTCTCACACAAAACACACACGCACAGACACACACACAGACACTCACACACAGACAATCACACATACACACACACTCACACACACTCACTCACACACAGACACACACTCACACAAACACACTCACACAAACACACACAGACACACACACACTCACACAAACACACACGCAGACACACACACACACTCACACAAACACACTCACACACAGATACACACACAATCACACAAACACACACTCACACAAACACACACACACACACTCACATACACACACGCAGACACACACAGACACACACACTCACACACACACTCACACAAACACTCACACAAACACACTCACACACAGATACACAGACACACACTCAGAGAAACACACACACTCACACACACACTCACACAAACACTCACACAAACACTCACACACAGATACACACACTCACACACACACGCTCACACAAACACACACACACACAGACACACACACTCTCACACACACACTCACACACAGACACACACACTCACACCAACACACACACAGACACACTCACACACAGACACACACACTCACACACGCACACACTCACGCACAGACGCACACACTCACACTAACACACACACTCACAGAAACACACACGCACAGACACACACACACACTCACACACAGACAATCACACATACACACACACTCACACACACTCACTCACACACAGACACACACTCACACAAACACACTCACACAAACACACACAGACACACACACACACTCACACAAACACACACGCAGACGCACACACACACACTCACATACACACACGCAGACACACACAGACACACACACTCACACACACACACTCACACAAACACACTAACACACAGATACACACACAATCACACAAACACACACTCACACAAACACACACACACTCACATACACACACGCAGACACACACAGACACACACACTCACACAAACACACTCACACACACAATCACACAAACACACACTCACACACAGACACACACACACTCAGAGAAACACACACACTCACACACAGTTACACACACTCACACACACACGCTCACACAAACACACACACACACAGACACACACACTCACGCACACACACGCACTCACACTCACACACACCCTCACACACACAGACACTCACACACTCACACACTCACACACTCACACACACACTCACACAAATACACACTCACACGCAGACACACACAGACACACACACTCACACACACACACTCACACAAACACACTCACACACAGATACACAGACACACACTCAGAGAAACACACACACTCACACACAGATACACACACTCACACACACACGCTCACACAAACACACACACACAGACACACACACTCTCACACACACACTCACACACAGACACACACACTCACACCAACACACACACAGACACACTCACACACAGACACACCCACTCACACACGCACACACTCACGCACAGACGCACACACTCACACTAACACACACTCTCACACAAACACACACGCACAGACACACACACACACTCACACACAGACAATCACACATACATACAAACACACACACACTCACTCACACACAGACACACACTCACACAAACACACTCACACAAACACACACAGACACACACACACTCACACAAACACACACGCAGACACACACAGACACACACACTCACACACACACACTCACACAAACACACTCACACACAGATACACACACAATCACACAAACACACACTCACACACAGACACACACACACACACTCAGAGAAACACACACACTCACACACAGATACACACACTCACACAAACACACACACACAGACACACACACTCACACACACACACGCACTCACACTCACACAAACACACACACTCACACACAGACACACGCATTCACACAAACACACACAGACACACACACACAGGCACACCAACTCACACACACACTCACACACACAGACACTCACTCACACACTCACACACTCACACACACACTCACACAAACACTCACACAAACACACTCACACACAGATACACACACACACAAACACACAAACACACACTCACACACAGACACACACACACTCACAGAAACACACACTCACACACAGATACACACACACACACGCTCACACAAACACACAAACACACTCACACACAGACACACACACACTCACACACACACACACACACGCACTCACACACACACACACTCACACAAACACACACACAGACACACACACACACAGGCACACCAACTCACACATACACTCACACACACACTCACACACACACTCTCACACACACAGACACTCACTCACACACAGACACACGGAAACACACTCACACATACACACACACACTCACACACAGACACACACACACTCACACACACACTCTCACACACACACTCACACAAACACAGGCACAGACACTCACAAACAATCTCACACACAGACACTCACACACACACTCACACAAATACACACACACACTCACTCACACACAGACTCACACACTCACACACACACTCACACAAATACACACACACACTCACTCACACACAGACTCACACACTCACACACACTCACACACACACTCTCACACACACAGACACTCACTCACACACAGACACACGGACACACACTCACACATACACACACACACTCACACACAGACACACACACTCACACACACACTCTCACACAAACACACAGGCATAGACACACACAAACACACTCACACACAGACACTCACACACACACTCACACAAATACACACACACACTCACTCACACACAGACTCACACACTCACACACACACTCACACAAACTCACACACACTCTCACACACACACTCACACACAGACACACACACTCACACCAACACACTCACAGACACACACACACTCACACACAGATACACACACACAATCACACACTCACACACAGGCACACACACACTCACACAAACACACTCACACACAGATACACACACAATCACACACACACTCACACACAGACACACTCACACACAGACACACACACTCACACACGCATACACTCACGCACAGACGCACACACTCACACTAACACACACTCTCACACAAACACACACGCACAGACACACACACAGACACTCACACACAGACAATCACACATACACACACACTCACACACACTCACTCACACACAGACACACACTCACACAAACACACTCACACAAACACACACAGACACACACACACTCACACAAACACACACGCAGACACACACACACACTCACACAAACACACTCACACACAGATACACACACAATCACACAAACACACACTCACACAAACACACACACACACTCACATACACACACGCAGACACACACAGACACACACACTCACACACACACTCACACAAACACTCACACAAACACACTCACACACAGATACAGACACACACTCAGAGAAACACACACACTCACACACACACTCACACAAACACTCACACACAGATACACACACTCACACACACACGCTCACACAAACACACACACACACAGACACACACACTCTCACACACACACTCACACACAGACACACACACTCACACCAACACACACACAGACACACTCACACACAGACACACACACTCACACACGCACACACTCACGCACAGACGCACACACTCACACTAACACACACTCTCACAGAAACACACACGCACAGACACACACACACACTCACACACAGACAATCACACATACACACACACTCACACACACTCACTCACACACAGACACACACTCACACAAACACACTCACACAAACACACACAGACACACACACACACTCACACAAACACACACGCAGACGCACACACACACACTCACATACACACACGCAGACACACACACTCACACAAACACACTAACACACAGATACACACACAATCACACAAACACACACTCACACAAACACACACACACTCACATACACACACGCAGACACACACAGACACACACACTCACACAAACACACTCACACACACAATCACACAAACACACACTCACACACAGACACACACACACTCAGAGAAACACACACACTCACACACAGTTACACACACTCAAACACACACGCTCACACAAACACACACACACACAGACACACACACTCACGCACACACACGCACTCACACTCACACACACCCTCACACACACAGACACTCACTCACACACTCACACACTCACACACACACTCACACAAACACTCACACACACACTCACACAAAGACAATCACACATACACACACACTCACACACACTCACTCACACACAGACACACACTCACACAAACACACTCACACAAACACACACTGACACACACACACACTCACACAAACACACACGCAGACGCACACACACACACTCACATACACACACGCAGACACACACAGACACACACACTCACACACACACACTCACACAAACACACTAACACACAGATACACACACAATCACACAAACACACACTCACACAAACACACACACACACTCACATACACACACGCAGACACACACAGACACACACACTCACTCACACAAACACTCACACAAACACACTCACACACAGATACACACACAATCACACAAACACACACTCACACACAGACACACACACTCAGAGAAGCACACACACTCGCACACAGTTACACACACTCACACACACACGCTCACACAAACACACACACACACACACACACACACGCACTGACACTCACACAAACACACACACTCACACACAGACACACGCATTCACACAAACACACACACAGGCACACACACACAGGCACACCAACTCACACATACACTCACACACACACTCATACACACAGACACTCACTCACACACTCACACACTCACACACACACTCACACAAACACTCACACAAACACACTCACACACAGATACACACACACACAATCACACAAACACACACTCACACACAGACACACACACTCACAGAAACACACACTCCCACACAGATACACACACACACACGCTCACACAAACACACAAACATACTCACACACAGACACACACACACTCACACACACACACACACGCACTCACACACACACACACTCACACAAACACACACACAGACACACACACACACAGGCACACCAACTCACACATACACTCACACACACACTCACACACACACTCTCACACACAGACACTCACTCACACACAGACACACGGACACACACTCACACATACACACACACACTCACACACAGACACACACTCACACACACACACTCTCACACACACACTCACACAAACACACAGGCATAGACACACACAAACACACTCACACACAGACACTCACACACACAGACACTCACTCACACACAGACACACGGACACACACTCACACATACACACACACACTCACACACAGACACACACACTCACACACACACTCTCACACACACTCTCACACAAACACACAGGCACAGACACACACAAACACATTCACACACAGACACTCACACACACACTCACACAAATACACACACACACTCACTCACACACAGACTCACACTCTCACACACACACTCACACAAACACACAGGCACAGACACACACAAACACACTCACACACAGACACTCACACACACAGACACTCACTCACACACAGACACACGGACACACACTCACACATACACACACACACACACACACACACAGACACACACACTCACACACACACTCTCACACACACTCTCACACAAACACACAGGCACAGACACACACAAATACACACACACACTCACTCACACACAGACTCACACACTCACACACACACTCACACAAACTCACACACACACTCACACACAGACACACACACTCATACCAACACACTCACACACACACTCACACAAATACACACACACACTCACTCACTCACACACAGACTCACACACACACACACACTCACACAAATACACACACACACACTCACTCACACACAGACTCACACACTCACACACACACTCACACACACACTCTCACACACACAGACACTCACTCACACACAGACACCCGGACACACACTCACACATACACTCACACACTCACACACAGACACACACACTCACACACACACTCTCACACACACTCTCACACAAACACACAGGCACAGACACACACAAACGCACTCACACACAGACACTCACACACACACTCACACAAATACACACACACACTCACTCACACACAGACTCACACACTCACACACACACTCACACAAACTCACACACACTCTCACACACAGACACACACACTCACACCAACACACTCACAGACACACACACACACTCACACGCACACTCTCACACACACACACAGATACACACACACAATCACACACACACTCACACACAGACACACACACTCACACCAACACACACACAGACACACTTACACACAGACACACACACTCACACACGCACACACTCACGCACAGACGCACACACTCACACTAACACACACTCTCACACAAACACACACGCACAGACACACACACACTCACACACAGACAATCACACATACACACACACTCACACACACTCACTCACACACAGACACACACTCACACAAACACACTCACACAAACACACACAGACACACACACTCTCACACAAACACACACGCAGACACACACACACTCACACAAACACACTCACACACAGATACACACACACTCACACAAACACACTCACACACAGATACACAGACACACACTCAGAGAAACACACACACTCACACACACACACTCACACAAACACTCACACAAACACACTCACACACAGATACACAGAAACACACTCAGAGAAACACACACACTCACACACAGATACACACACTCACACACACACGCTCACACAAACACACACACACACAGACACACACACTCTCACAGACACACTCACACACAGACACACACACTCACACCAACGCACACACAGACACACTCACACAGAGACACACACAATCACACACGCACACACTCACGCACAGACGCACACACTCACACTAACACACACTCTCACACAAACACACACGCACAGACACACACACACACTCACACACAGACAATCACACATACACACACACTCACACACACTCACTCACACACAGACACACA